>NC_057811.1:388088339-388095443 GCF_018294505.1 Triticum aestivum | reverse complement strand
GGCCTGGCGCGGCGGAGACGGCGGCGGGGGTGACGTGGCGCGATGCCACTGGCCGGGAGCGGCGGCGCGTTTTGTCCGGCGGCGGCTGGACACGTCCGCCCGCGGAGAGGCGATTTAGGGTTACGGGAGACTGCGATTTCGTTTTTCGGGATGCCCACATATAAATAGGTAGAGGGAGCTAGGAGACTCCAAATGAGGTGCGGTTTTCGCCCACACGATCGTGATCGAACGACCTAGAGCATGGAAGAGAGTTTGGTGGGCTTTGGGCTGGTTTTGGAGGGGGTTTTTGCTGGGTACTCAAATGGACATTGCGGAGGCCCGGTTAACCGTTGGAGTACCAAACGACCTCCGAATGGAACGAAACTTGACCGGTAGACTCCGGGTGGTATATTAAGACCACTTGACAAGCCTCGGTCCATTCCGAGAAAGTTTGACACACGCACACGAAAGAAAACTAGAGGGGTGCACCGGAGGAGATAGGAGCGCCGGATTGGAAAACGGACAACGGGGAAAATGCTCGGATGCATGAAACAAACACGTATGCGAATGCAATGCACATGATGACATGATAAGAAAATGCATGACATGACAAAATACAAAATGAAAGACAAAACCCAACAACGGAGGGAAAAACATATCACATTAACGGAGATGGCAAGAGTCGGAGTTACAAATATGGCAAGTTACATGCGGGGTGTTACAACACTCCACCACTACGAGAGGATCTCGTCCCGAGATCTAGGACTGAAAGAACTCCGGATATTCGGAACGGAGATGGTCCTCGCGTTCCCAGGTGGCTTCCCGGTCGGAATGGTGCGACCACTTCACTTTCAGGAATTTGATAGACTTGTTGCGAGTCTTGCGCTCAGTTTCTTCAAGAATAGCAATGGGGTGCTCATGATAAGACAAATCTTCTTGAAGGTCAATCTCTTCGAAGTTGATAGTGCGCTCAGGCGTCTTGAAGCACTTGCGGAGCTGTGACACGTGGAACACATCGTGCACGTTCGCAAAGTTGGAAGGAAGTTCAAGTTGGTAGGCGAGGTCGCCTCTTTTGCCAATGGTCTTGAAAGGACCCACGTATCTAGGGGCAAGCTTCCCATTGATACCGAAACGACGAGTGCCTTTCATTGGAGAGACGCGGAGGTAGACATGGTCTCCGATCTCGAAAGCCAAATCGCGATGCTTACTATCATAGTAACTCTTCTGACGCGATTGCGCGGCTTTGAGATTATCACGGATGACTTTACACATTTCTTCAGCTTCAGTGATTAAGTCATTGCCAAGAAGTTGGCGTTCACCAGTCTCTGACCAATTGAGAGGAGTACGGCACTTTCTGCCATATAGAATCTCGAATGGGGCTTTGCCCGAACTCGCTTGGAAGCTGTTGTTGTAGGAGAATTCAGCATAAGGAAGACAATCTTCCCATTTCATGCCAAAAGAAATGACACAAGCCCTGAGCATATCTTCAAGAATTTGATTGACTCGCTCGACTTGGCCACTAGTTTGAGGATGAAAAGCTGTGCTGAAGCGAATGTTTGTGCCCATGGCCTTCTGGAAGGAATCCCAGAACTTAGAGGTGAAGATACTTCCACGATCAGAAGAAATCAATTGTGGAATGCCGTGCAAGGAGACAATTCTGGAGGTGTAGAGCTCTGCCAGCTGAGCTGCTGTTATGGATTCTTTGATTGGAAGGAAATGAGCCACTTTAGAGAGCTTGTCAATGACAACGAAGATAGCGTCATTTCCGCGCTTGGACTTGGGAAATCCAGTCACGAAGTCCATTTCGATATGATCAAACTTCCATTCCGGAATAGCAAGAGGTTGGAGGAGACCGGCTGGTCGTTGGTGTTCTGCTTTCACTCTTCGGCAGACATCACATTCATTCACGAATTGAGCAATTTCTCGCTTCATTCGAGTCCACCAATACGACTGCTTGAGGTCATGGTACATCTTCGTACTTCCAGGATGAATGGAAAGGAGAGAATTGTGCGCCTCGTTCATTATGACTTTCCTTAGATCACCTTTCGGAACCACAATCCGGTCCTCGAAGAACAAAATGTCTCTGTCATCAATGCGATAGCACTTGTATTTGGAAAGACCCTTGTCGATACCACGTTTTACCTTCTTCACCATGGCATCAAGGAGTTGTGCCTCGCGAATTTGATCTTCCAGAGTAGGAGATACTATGAGGTTGGCAAGAACGCCTTGAGGAACAACTTGGAGATTCAGCTTGCGGAAAGCTTCACAAAGATCCGGTTGGAAAGGCTTGAGAATTAAGCTGTTGCAATAAGCTTTCCTGCTTAAAGCATCTGCAATGACATTTGCCTTGCCTGGAGTATATTCAATACTCGGATTGTACTCTTGAATCATTTCGACCCATCGAGTCTGCCTGAGATTGAGGTTGGGCTGAGTGAAGATATACTTGAGACTCTTGTGATCAGTGAAAATGTCCACTTGTCTTCCCAACAAGAGATGTCTCCATGTAACCAATGCATGGACAACTGCCGCCAACTCAAGATCGTGAGTGGGGTAGTTCTTCTCGTTGGGCTTGACTCCCTTCATTGCGATCCGGATTCTGACGCGTTGGCGGAGCCATCCTGAAGAGGGTGACATCCGTTAGCATCTCGATAGACCAAAGATACGTAGAATCAACGGATAGAAATTGCAACATATAGTCTTCACAATAAACATTCGAACGAAGATGAACGAATGAATTCTGTAGTAAATCATCACACTTCCATAAGTTGAGAAGCCACTTTAAAAAGATATGGAATGAACATATGAATTCGAAGGGAACTCGAATACCACAAAACAAAATAAAACCAAGTATTGGCTTGCAGAATAAGCCGGAACAAACATATGATAGAAATTTCGTCCGAAGTTTTCGTGGTGGGGCCCACACGGGCTCAATCGTACAGCACCATCATGTACAAGGCTGTGCACATGACATACGAAGCGTCCCCGAGTCGGCAAAGCCATGGACTCTTTAAGACACAACGAGACCACTGTAAAATCAACCGTATACAGGCGGACCACTAGACGTCGAACCCCAATCTCATATCATGCGTCTGTCGGAAAGAAATCCTAAGGCTACTTGAATTCCCACTTATAAACTCCCGAAACTTTCTGGTTATGCAATCTGGTGTAGGGGATACAGGGGACACAAATATATATCACCCAAACTAACAATCCCTAGATCCAGCTGTATCCATCCGTCAACACATAACCCAGAAACCTTCGGAAATCGTTTACCTCAACCTTCGAAAAACATCCGTTATACAAGTTATGGCAATACTCCCGAACTCCCGCCCCAGTACTGGGTGGCGTCGAGGTGATCTCACCAACAACTGCATAAAAGTGATTTCGATGTCGGCGAAACTCAGGTATTCCAGAACTGCAACGATAAAATTGTGACGACAACACCTCGGAGCTCAACTCCCCGGGACACTGCCACAACCCCTAAATGACAGGAGGCACCAAGAACAATGTTCTCGTCACAAATCGATCGGAACGATTCCAAGATACCCGCGTGATCCTAAAAAAATTTTTTTTAGTGAAATTTGAGGAGAGAATAGTCAAAACTTCTACGTCAGGAGACCTCACCAGAGCGACGAAGAGACTGAGGAGTAAAAGAATCCTACTCTCCGATATATATAATCCTAAGACTCAAAACATTTTTTTGTTCTAGACTCAACAACGCCAGCGATTCGATCAAGCAGGGGGGCTCCTAAGTCGGGGATGGCTCTGATTACCAACTTGTAACGCCCACGATGCGGCTATATCTCCCACGTGTCGAGGCACGACTTAGAGGCATAACCGCATAGTGGTTTTGTCGCAAGAAGGGTCATCTTCACACAATCCCATGTAATGAACAAGAATGGGATAAAGAGTTGGCTTACAATCGCCACTTCACACAATACATAAATATCATCATACATCATCCAAAATACAAACATATAGACCGACTACGGTCTAATTCCAGATGAAAATAAGACAACCCCAAATGCTAGATCCCCGATCGTCCCAACTGGGCTCCACTACTGATCATCAGGAAAAGACACATAGTAACGACCACGTTCCTCGTCGAACTCCCACTTGAGATCGACGCCATCATCTGCACTGGCATCGTCGGCACCTGCAACTGGTGTTGGAAGTATCTGTGAGTCACGGGGACTCAGCAATCTCACACCCGCGAGATCAAGACTATTTAAGCTTGTAGGACAAGAGGTGCAAAGAGGTGGAGCTGCAGCGGCAAAACATATATGGTGGCTAACTTGCGCAAATGAGAGCGAGAAGAGAAGCAAAGGAACGGACGTCATCTAGCAATGACCAAGAAGAGGTCCTGAACACTTACTTACGTCAAACATAACACAGACCGTGTTCACTTCCCGGATTCCGCCGAGAAGAGACCATCACGGCTACACACGCACTTGGTGTATTTTAATTGGGTCAAGTGACAAGTTATCTACAACCGGATATTAACAAATTCCCATCTGCCTCATAACCGCGGGCACGGCTTTCGAAAGATATTACCCTGCAGGGGTGTCCCAACTTAGCCCATCATAAGCTCTCACGGTCAACGAAGGATAAACCTTCTCCCGGAACGACCCGATCAGTCTCGGAATCCCGGTTTACAAGACATCTCGACAATGGTAAAACAAGACCAGCAAAGCCGCCCGAATGTGCCGACAAATCCCGATAGGAGCTGCACATATCTCGTTCTCAGGGCACACCGGATAAGTCAAGCTACGAGTAAAACCAGACCTCGAGTTTCCCCGAGGTGGCCCCGCAGGCTGCTCGGTTCGGACCAACACTCGAAGGAGCACTGGCCCGGGGGGGGGGGGTTAAAATAAGATGACCCTCGGGCTCGCGAAAACCCGGGGGAAAAAGGCTTAGGCGGCAAATAGTAAAACCAAAGTTGGGCCATGCTGGAGGAGTTTTATTCAAGGCGAACTGTCAAGGGGGTCCCATAAATCACCCGACCGCGTAAGGAACGCAAACTCAAGGAACATAAACCCGGTATAACAGTACTAGGGCGGCAAGAGTGGAACAAAACACCAGGCATAAGGCCGAGCCTTCCACCCTTTACCAAAATGTATAGATGCATTAATTAAATAAGAGATATTGTGATATCCCAACATATCCATGTTCCGACATGGAACAAACTTCAACTTCGCCTGCAACTAGCAACGCTATAAGAGGGGCTGAGCAAAAGCGGTAACATAGCCAAACAACGGTTTGCTAGGAAAGGATGGTTAGGGGCTGACATGGCTGAAATAGGAGACATGATATAGCGAGAGATAGGTAGCGAGCATGGCAATAGAGCGAACAACTAGCATAGCAAAGATAGAAGTGATTTCGAGGGGTGGTCATCTTGCCTGCAAGATTCTCAGAGTTGTCGAAAGCTTGATCCTCGTAAGCGTACTCGACAGGTTCCTCGTTCACGAACTCGTCTCCCGGCTCTACCCAAGACAAGAATACAAACAAATGGAACCACAATCAACAACGAGAAATGCACAAGCAACATGATGCAAGACATGTATGATATGCAAGACATGATATGCGATGCGTATGCGTGCTCCGGAAGGAAAATGATGAACATGGCAGTAACTTGGCAAACCAAGCATGCCACTGGAAAGATGAGATGATTTCGGTCGAAATCGATATAAAGATCACCGGAATCGGATGCACGGTTTGCAAATGGCAAGCAAAACAAGAATGACAATAATCTGCGATAAACAGCAAGATAGCACTTAAAATGCAACAAGTAACAATGCTACAGCACCCCAACATAGCAACAAAGCACATGGCAGTAATCTACAGGAAATGCTTGACAAAAGATGAACACTGAGCTACGGCTAGTTCACAACATATCAAGCTCAAGCAAGCATGGCAAAAGTGCAAAAGATTACAGGTTCACAGACTTAGTGAAAAACTGGACATGGCAGAAATCAGCATCAGGTAGCAATGTTCAGAGCACGAAATCAACATGCTACAGGAACTTAACATAGCAAAACAAGGCATGGTAGTGTTCTACTAAATGCACATGACAAAAATCCCTTACTGACCATAAGCCAAAAAGGACCAGAAGAAATGATGGCAAGCATGTAAACATAGCAAGTTTCGTTATCAGGTTTCAGACTTAGCAGAGAAACAGAGCATGGCATAAATATTAATATGTAGGCCTCTTTGTGAGCTTGATGCACTCACTACAGAGCAATGCATGAAAAACCAAGCATACCTACAGCAAGATGGCATGTTTATGAAGCTATCCATGGCAAGAACAATTGCATAGCATATATGGATCAACTACAATAAGCTTGGCAAAAATGCATGTCATGTTAAGAATCTGCCGGAAATATTTTATAGCAAAAGTAGAGCAAGATTGAGTCATGATATGGTACTCTAAAATTGCAAACAATTGCAGGAATGGATCAATTACAACTATAGCTACAAAACATCCTTACTGAACATCTCCAAAATATGCATGGATCTCTCTGTAGCAACAAGTTTACATGGCAACAAAATTACAGCAGACAAGGACTTAGAGAAAACACTAAGTCCCTGAAATCAGAAATATTACGGGGCCTACTTTGCATGCTTGTGCTAGTCACCACAGAGATCACAAAAATACATGTACTACACCACTAGAAAGATGGCATGACATACTTCAAAACACATGTAGAGCTCATGCTCATAAGATGCACAGAATAAATGATACAAAAATGACAAATCTCCAAGTTCTGATAAGAACCAGAGATTAACAGCAACTAGCCCTCTTCCAACGAAGATTTGGGCATCAAGATGACCTCTAATGAAAATGGTGCAATTGAACAAAATGAAGAGCATCACGAGTCGAACAATTTTACATATTACACGCGCGAATCGGAGCTACATGCAAGAAGTTATCGCATCGGGAACAGAGCAAGATACTGAGAATTTTCCAACACTTAGAAAAATAAACGGGGACTCGGGAAGTCAACGGGCAATACCGATCGGATCTGACGCGCGAAGACCGAGGCGGGGCCGAGGGAAGTTGCCGGCGGCGAGGGAGGAGGACGGCGGGGCCGACCGCGGCGGGGCGGCGCCGGCCGGCGGGGAGCC
>NC_057811.1:388083465-388086534 GCF_018294505.1 Triticum aestivum | reverse complement strand
CCGGCGGGCCTGGCGCGGCGGAGACGGCGGCGGGGGTGACGTGGCGCGATGCCACTGGCCGGGAGCGGCGGCGCGTTTTGTCCGGCGGCGGCTGGACACGTCCGCCCGCGGAGAGGCAATTTAGGGTTACGGGAGACTGCGATTTCGTTTTTCGGGATGCCCACATATAAATAGGTAGAGGGAGCTAGGAGACTCCAAATGAGGTGCGGTTTTCGCCCACACGATCGTGATCGAACGACCTAGAGCATGGAAGAGAGTTTGGTGGGCTTTGGGCTGGTTTTGGAGGGGGTTTTTGCTGGGTACTCAAATGGACATTGCGGAGGCCCGGTTAACCGTTGGAGTACCAAACGACCTCCGAATGGAACGAAACTTGACCGGTAGACTCCGGGTGGTATATTAAGACCACTTGACAAGCCTCGGTCCATTCCGAGAAAGTTTGACACACGCACACGAAAGAAAACTAGAGGGGTGCACCGGAGGAGATATGAGCGCCGGATTGGAAAACGGACAACGGGGAAAATGCTCGGATGCATGAGACAAACACGTATGCGAATGCAATGCACATGATGACATGATAAGAAAATGCATGACATGACAAAATACAAAATGAAAGACAAAACCCAACAACGGAGGGAAAAACATATCACATTAACGGAGATGGCAAGAGTCGGAGTTACAAATATGGCAAGTTACATGCGGGGTGTTACAACTGGCTAGTAAGTCGACACCACCTTGGATAGGCTATTTCCTCGCGGGTCCCAAATGTCAGAATCCAAATCTGTCACGGTCATGCAGCCTTTCCTATGAAAATTTACAGCCCATTTGATGTGTTAGTTCTAAATAAGTTTGTGGGTGCTAGTGGGGGCTAATCACTTGGCTTCTGTAATGCACAGTGAGCTCAAGCAGCCGGCGAGAGTGATGTTATTTCCCTTGGTTGGGATTTGTTACAATATTTCACTCTAAATTAAACGAATGGCAAGCCATTTGCCTTGTTTCAAAGAAAATATGACAGTCACAACCGAGTTGAAAAGGGCAGGAACATCTAACTCCAGCTTACAAACTATAAAAAAGCACGAGGGTTAATTGTTCATCAGGTTTACAAAAAAACCATATTGAAAAGGGCAACAACATCTAACTCCAGCACTGTTTTTGGCAGTCACAGTCAAATGGATCGGTCAGGTCCATAGAATGAACATCCTGGGTCGTAAAATTTACTGGATTATGACCACAATATGTTGTAAATAGAAGCCCGGCACGTTCAGAAGCTCTTTTGCCCACCTGAAACTCCTTTTTTTGCTCTTCGACATACCCATCCATCAAAACCATGCTGCTGATAAACTTAAGGCTGATGGACAATAGTAACCTCGCATTCAGCAGGAAGAATGTGACAAATCTTGTGTTTGCACGGTTGGCTACATATCGTTCTAGCGTTATTGTCTTCAATCGAATCTCATGAGAAGTGAGAAAATCCCGATGCTTACGAATCCACCGATTGGTTATAACTTCCTTACCCCGTCCTGTTGCCTAAATAGACATGAAGATTGAAAATAGTTAAGGTCTAAAAGAAGAGTGTCGAAAGAGCAACAACTGAACGGTTAATTCTAGTACACTATATGCGGGCTTCCAATGTGCGTGAAATTATCACCTTTATATACAATTTCTCCAGACATGGAAAGCATTGCAGCAAGCCAATAATCTTGTTCAGATCAAAACTATTCATTTGGATATATAAGATCTTGACAGAATCCAGCACCATTGATAGGCCATCCATGGAGAAACTCTTCATTGAGCATAGAACATAATATTAGTACAAAATGTGTACTCCAAGATGATATATAAATTATGCGCAGAAATTTAAAATGCAGCTTATGGTTACAAGTGTAGATGATAATATAAAGTACCTGAAGAACTGTGGAGCCAAACACCATATTGAAATGAGCACAGAGATCATGTATTACACCCAAGGTCTCCAGTTTAGGCGCAGAGAGGACGGTTATTTGCAACGGTGAATAACTAGAATCAAGGTTCAACCTTTGAAATGAAGGGGCATCTTGGATGATGAGCTGCCTTCCGTCAAAAGAAATTCCAATTCTTACAAGGTTAGGCGACTTTATTTGGAGACAACCGATTCTAACTGTGAAAACAAGCACCAAGCACTCCAGCGCAGGGCAACTGGAGTGGATGATGCTGTGCAATGAGGCCTCCGATATACGAACCCGCACAAGTGAAAGTTTCTTGAGAAATGGGAGTCGAAGGTTTAGTACCAGATTGTCTGGTAGGTAGCACAGCGCAAAGGTGGCGGTGTGGAGAGGAGACGAAAACCGCGAGATGGACATCGGTGCTGAGGGCACAAGTTCATGGCGTTCGGTATGTGGTATGTGATTTCCAGGGGAATAGTAGAACTCAAGCAGCTGTAGTTCTGTGAATTCAGGGGATTTCAGCCAGGCGTACACCGTGCAGGGCATGGTATGCTTGCTCAGGTAGCATGACGGGATGCAGAGGCTTTGAACGGAGCCCTGGTGGGAGGAGATGATGGCTCTGGGGATTTCAAAATCATTGAAGAGAGATAGTTGATGACAGTCGAGATTAAGGGGCACGACGCGCCATAGAGGGCGCCACCGAATTGAGAGGACTTGGGTGCGGCAGCAATCCTTGGTGGGAAGAAGTGAGATGATCTCCCCAAGGACGGCGTCCGGGAGATCGCTGATGCGGTCCACCCGAGATTCTACGGGTTCCTGGGATCCGGTGGGGGCGGGGTCGCCGCTTCTCCCCGCGCTGCCGGGTGCGGGATCTACAACAGGCGTCGCCGCAGGCGGGAGCCTCATCTTCTTGGCGCTGGGGTTAGCCGACTCCATTTTCCTCGAGGGTGTTGCGTCGCGCTCATGGATTTGAGCAGAGTAACGAATGACAAGCCTAGTTGTAGTGCGAGCGAAGAAGAAGGGGAGCTGGGGATTTTCTGTAGGAGTGAGGAAGAAGGGGAGCTGGGGTTTTCTGTAGGAGTGAGGTGAGGAATTTGGGGGTACAAGTGGAGCGAGCTGACGTGAGGTGGGTGGGAGCGAGGAGGAAGAA
>NC_057811.1:388082277-388083326 GCF_018294505.1 Triticum aestivum | reverse complement strand
AGTAAATATATGGGCTTTTGAATTGATTTTACTATTTACTAGTGTGGATGGGCTGTTTTGTCTTGGGCCCAGAGAAACAATTACTACTAGTACAGTGGAGACACTCTACAGCTACCCAGAAAAACAATTACTACTAGTACAGTGGAGACACTCTACCGCTTCTGGCTCCTCCTAGGTCATTGAAACGTCTCCCTCTACTGAATGCCGTTATACTTTTGTTCACTGACATGCGGGCCATGCAGCACGCGGGCCCAAATGCCATCCACCAAATTAGAAGGCAGTATGCAGGCGGAGAGTCACCCCGGTCGTAGCGCGGCAGTAACGAGCCGTCGTATCACAAAACCCCACCTCCCCGCAGTCTAAGTTTGACGGACGAAGCAACCATCATTTCACTCTTTGCTGAATCCCCTTCTCCCTCACCGTCTTCAAGAAAGGCAACACTCGCATCTGCCACTGTTCTTCTCTCCGAACGAAGGGAAGGTAAGCGGATCCGTGATGTTGGTATATTTTCGTTCAGAGAAAAAAAAGAACTTTTGCAAAGCAGTAACCGATCCTCACTCTCTTTTTTGTTTCATTGTCATTGCGATTGTGTTTTCCTTTCAGTGATCTCCTAGTATTCGTCAGTTTCATGATGGACCAAGGAGAACCAGGCAAAGATCTGCCGATATTGGAGCAGACGCGGGAGGCTGATCCCCACGAGACAGAGAGCTCCAAGAAGATGGAGGCAACCACCGAGCCGACCCCAGATACGCTCACGGCCACTACTGAGATGGTCAACGCCCCGTTTGAGGTTACAACCCCCGTGGCACTGCAGGAGCAGTTTTCCCCCTTCGAGGATGTGCCCCCCCCCCGCTGAGCTGCCCAAGGTGATTTCCTTCTTTGCCGATCTTGATTGTGGTTTTTCATCTAAGTATGTGGTGATTTTTTTTAGAAAAGGAAGTATGTGGTGATTAATAATGCAAAATTTTATTAGCTTCGATGCCATGCTATACATAGTGGTTTAAATAACTTGTGTTTCTTATACTGAAAAGTAATTCAGAATTTGTTTC
>NC_057811.1:388078367-388082267 GCF_018294505.1 Triticum aestivum | reverse complement strand
CGATCTCGATTGTGGTTTTTCATCTAAGTATGTGGTGATTTTTTTTAGAAAAGGAAGTATGTGGTGATTAATAATGCAAAATTTTATTAGCTTCGATGCCATGCTATACATAGTGGTTTAAATAACTTGTGTTTCTTATACTGAAAAGTAATTCAGAATTTGTTTCTGTTTCAATTAGAGCCCTGATGCAGACAAGGATTGTGTGGTTGTACATGTCACTCGCTATGAGGCGGACGACCTGAATATACGCACTGGGAAAACAGAGTTCTTAGGCTATTGGATCCTGGAAGCCATTTGCGGTTATACCAATGAAGAGTTGTATTCCAGCCTCACTGTTGTCAGGCGTGTTGTCCAGGGTGTACTGAAGCACAAGAAGTTCAAAGCTACTCCTTCGTTTGTGAGGCATACTGTTCTTGTCAAGCTTACGCAGGAAGATGACGTGGCATGCCTCCACAAACAAGTTTATCAGTGGCAAGGCCACAAGGTTGTCTTCATGAAGGTTCACAGGATTGAGCTGCCGCGGGACGTCCTCGATGATGTTCATGGCAAGGTCCGTCTTGTGTCCAGCCCAAATTAGATCGAGGCATGAAATAGTTGCCCCAGCTAGTGTTTAATAATAGTTTGGATTGTGTCTAGTTATCCGAACCTTGCCTGTTATCGACCCCTCTGGGGCTAGTACTCTGTTTGAATCCGTCTATGGGAACTGCTGCTACTTTTGTGTGCCCGTGAATCATGTGAGAACCATCGTAATTGTTGCCGAAACAGATGCGTCCTCACTAGTTTTTCATGAATATGGCATGGTAAGACATAAGTTGTCACGGTTTATCATACGAGTAGTGTGTGTTTTGATGAAATAGAGCACTCGTTCGAGAACCGTGCGCCGACGTATACATAAGTACTTGTAAACACTGTTGGTGCTACCCCACTTGTAAGCAGTTGTGCAAAACACAGCACATTGGCTCAGCTCGCTTCAACACTAGGCTATCGACCAGCTAACAATCAACAATCTGTTGTCTGACATATAAGCAACTATGTATCTTGTTACAGTGGTTCATGCAGTTAATTGAGGCCACAATGTAATAAATTCCAAACGTTCACACGCTAGTCCAGCGCTCATGTGGAACACTCACATTAAACTCGTCTTCATAAAAAACTTGAAAATCATAAGTTAAGCAATTTTATACATCTCAATGATTCATAGAACATAACAAACATATACTAGTTCACAGCAAAAGACAAAGTTGTGAGAAGGTTTACAAATCAGGAAAAAACAAGCAAGGCTTCTCTGAGCAAAGGGCCTCCCGGCAGGCTTAAATTTCCTGGAGTTCACTCTGGTTTTTTCTTGTTGCCACCATCCAGGGTTAGGTTCTCTCATTCCAGAATAACCAATTATAATTGTGGTCTCAGCTGGAATGCTGAACTGAACCATGCAGTGTACTGACCAGCTGAAATGCTTGTGCATTCCACTAAATTTAAGGACCGCTATTTGCAGAAATAAGCAGACCACAATGCCTCTTGTCCGCGCACCTGTCCAAAAAACCGTCGTGCAGCCGTGCCAGCTAGTCCTCGGTCCATGGATGAACTAGTAGAAAGTGCATTCCGGACTAGGATGCAGTTGTTTTCGCTCGTCCCTGCACTGCAATCAGGAAGTAAAACATACGAATCAACTTCTTTTAGATTGCGTTGGTCATTCTACCTTAGTTACTACCAATGTAGGGATACCTTGAATACGGGAGGTTAGACGACGGCAACGAGGGATAGCCATCTCATTTTGCGCAGTTGTACTAAAACTGAGGTGTGTGCTTTTGATTGCGCGGATAGAAACGATACGGAGACAGACATCCTGAAACAATATGGAGACAGACATCCCTGTTTGCGCAAATACGAAATACGGTTATTTAAACAGTGACAAATATTACTACTTTCTCCCATTTCCTCTTAGAACCAAGTCCTAGATTCATGCTACAGCTTTCCCACTTTCTTCCCTGTTTGAACCAACGCTTTGAGTCGACTGTATGAACTAGCTTTACTTCTAATAATAGTAGAAGTCTAGGTGGCTTTGGAACAGCGGACGGAAGTAGAAAAGGATCCACACGAAGGGAGCTGGGGTAGTAGAGCAAGGCAGGTTTCGAAGGAATATACACCTGAGGGTCGTCGGCATGTGGCAAAGACGGCGTCGGGAGGCCGCATCTTGGCCAGAATACCGCAGGGAGGAAGAAGGGGTCGGAGGCCCTCCCGAGCCGGCGCTCTCTCGGAGAGAACGACACGGCCGCCGATCAGGACGCGCGGGCAGCCGTTGGTCTCCTCCCTCGCCGCCGATGACAGCGTGAACGATGCACCTACACCCCTGCCCCGGTCGAGTTTGTCCGGCCGGATTTGTGACCGGCCGTGAGCTGAGAGAGAGTGTGGCCACCTATGTGTTGCTTAGATCTGGAGAGCATGAGAGAGTGAACGAGAGGAACCCTAGTAAAGCAAGCGCTAAGGCTCCTGCTTTTATATATAGTGGAGTGATTTTGTTGTACCAGCTTCAAAAAAATGCGCTCCTACGTGTACCCTCGAGTGGGTGTGAGAGAACTAGTGCGTGCGTGCACCGCTTCTCTTCGTGAGAGTACAATATACTATGCCCAAAGAACGTTCGCCGCAAGAGTAATAGTATAAGTGTGTGACGTGTGAGCTAAAATAAAATGTGCGCGCCGTCTTGTGTTTTTTAGAAGTTCTGAGGGTAGGGTGTGAAGAGCACATATGTGCGTGACGTCTACCTGCAGATAGACGGTGGGTGCGACGTGCGAGTCTGCGAGAGGACTCGGGAGATTCGTGACTCGTGAGGGTGTGTGTGCGTGAGAGAGAGGGGGGCACGTATCAATGCAATGCATGTGTCCGTAAATCATTATCCGACAAACGTTCGCCACAACCCTTTTCCTGACGAACGCCGTAAGTACCGTTAGATCGGCATCCGACAGTGTCAGTTTTGCCATGTCATTTAACAGAACAGCCACTCCTCCTACACACAAATCTTCCACGTGAGTGTTAGCAACTGCCGTATGCTCCCTCTGTTCCGAAATGCAGTGCATATAGCTTTATTGAAAATTCGAACCTCGCAAACTTTTACCGAGTTTTCGTGTACCAAATTGCACATGTAGAATACCATGTATATATCATTTCATTCATCTTCGAGAGGTAACTATAAAGATGGGTGGGGAGTCTAGAAAGAAAGACCATCGTATCACCCGCAGCAATTTCAAGCATCCTTTAGTGTCGAGGAATATCATAGGAACTCTATATGATATTATTTTTATAGGATTTTTTCCTTTAGAGCCAATTGGTTCATAGGAATAGATTCATATACTCCACATTTCAAAGGAAATAAACATGATATCATTTCTATAGCTTTAGAGCCACTTGGTTCATATGAATGGATTCCTATACTCCGTTAATTTCAAAGGAAAATAAACATTAGCGTATATTCAATAGAAAAGTTCCTATGATATGAACCAAATTACATCTCTTTTCTAATCCCTCCTCATAGGAATTGAGATACATGTCATCTCTAGATTCAATAGAAAAGTTCCTATGATGTGAACCAAATGACATCTCTTTTCCAATCCCTACTCATAGGAATTGAGATGCTCCATGTCATCTCTTTCCCTACAACTTCCATGTATACATCTTCTATTCCTAAATAGATAGTACAACCCACTAGTAGCTTTTTTCCAAAACATGCAACTATGGCACAAGAACTATATAGTGTGCCAATAACTTTGAAAGATGGTCGCTGGATGAAGCTAACCCGACAGTGCAGAGATAGGCAAATCCGAGCACTACTGGCCGTTGGATATCATCAACATTCCACCAGATCTGCCACATGTACAATTTAGAAGACTCCATGGTTGAACTTAAGCA
>NC_057811.1:388072882-388078357 GCF_018294505.1 Triticum aestivum | reverse complement strand
CCATCCACCATGCTTTCTTCGTCTTTTCAACCAAGAGACCGGTTGGGTAACCAGTATCTACTACTTTCCCCCGTTTCCTCTTGGAACCAAGTCCTAGATTCATGCTACAGCTTTCCCACTTTCTTCCCTGTTTGAACCAACTCTTAGAGTTGACTGTATGAACTAGCTTTACCTCTAATAATAGTAAAAGTCTAGGTGGCTTTGGAACAGCGGACGGAAGTATAAAAAGATCCACACGAAGGGGAGCTGGGGCAGTAGAGCAAGGCAGGTTTTGAAGGAATATATACCTAAGGGTCGTCGGCATGTGGCAAAGACGGCGTCGGGAGGCCGCATCTTGGCCACAATACCGCAGGGAGGAAGAAGGGGTCGGAGGCCCTCCCGAGCTGGCGCTCTCTCAGAGAGAACGACATGACCTCCGATTGGGACACATGGGCAGCTGTTGGTCTCCTCCCTCGCCGCCGACGACAGCGTGAATGATGCACCTACACCCCTGCCCCGGTCGAGGTTGTCCGGCCGGATTTGTGACCAGCCGTGAGCTGAGAGAGAGTGTGGCCACCTATGTCTTTCTTAGATCTGGAGAGCATGAGAGAGTGAACGAGAGGAACCCTAGTAAAGCAAGCGCTAAGGCTCCTGCTTATATATATAGTGGAGTGATTTTGTTGTACCAGCTTCAAAAAAATGTGCTCCTATGTGTACCCACGTGTGGGTGTGAGAGAACTAGTGCGTGTGTGCACCGCTTCTTTCGTGAGAGTACAATATACTATGCCCAAAGAATGTTCACCGCAAGAGTAATAGTATAAGTGTGTGACGTGTGAGCTAAAATAAAATTTGCGTGACGTCTCTTGTTTTTTAGAAGTTCTGAGGGTAGGGTGTGAAGAGCACATATGTGCGTGACATCTACCTGCAGATAGATAGTGGGTGCGACATGCGAGTCTGCGAGAGGACTTGGGAGAGTCGTGACTCGTGAGGGTGCGTGTGCGTGAGAGAGAGGGGGGCACGTATCAATGCAATGCATGTGTCCGTAAATCATTATCCGATAAACGTTCGCCACAAGGCTTTTCCTGACGAACGCTGTAAGAACCGTTAGATTGGCATCCGACAGTGTCAATTTTGCCATGTTATCTAATAGAACAACCACTCCTCCTACACACAAATCTTCCACGTGAGTGTTAGCAACTTCCGTATGCTCCCTCCGTTCCGAAATGCAGTGCATATAGCTTTATTGAAAATTCGAACCTCGCAAACTTTTACCGAGTTTTCGTGTACCAAATTGCACATGTAGAATACCCTGTATATATCATTTCATTCATCTTCGAGAGGTAACTATAAATATGGAGGAGGAGTCTACAAAGAAAGACCATCGTATCACCCGCAGCAATTTCAACCATCCTTTGGTGTCGAGGAATATCATAGGAACTCTATATGATATGATTTTTATACGATTTTTTCCTTTAGAGCCAATTGGTTCATAGGAATAGATTCATATACTCCACATTTCAAAGGAAATAAACATGATATCATTTCTATAGCTTTAGAGCCACTTGGTTCATATGAATGGATTCCTATACTCCCTTAATTTCAAAGGAAAATAAACATTAGCGTATATTCAATAGAAAAGTTCCTATGGTATGAACCAAATTACATCTCTTTTCTAATCCCTCCTCATAGGAATTGAGATACATGTCATCTCTAGATTCAATAGAAAAGTTCATATGATGTGAACCAAATGACATCTATTTTCCAATCGCTACTCATAGGAATTGAGATTCTCCATGTCATCTCCTTCCCTACAACTTCCATGTATACATCTTCTATTCCTAAATGTATAGTACAACCCACTAGTAGCTTTTTTCCAAAACATGCAACTATGGCACCTGAACTATATAGTGTGCCAATAACTTTGAAAGATGGTCACTGGATGAAGCTAATCCGACAGTGCAAAGATGGCAAATCCGAGCACTACTGGCCGTTGGATATCATCAACATTCCACCAGATCTGCCACATGTACAATTTAGAAGACTCCATGGTTGAACTTAAGCATAATGCTCAAACCTCAAAACACAAGCACTTCTCCTTTGTTATAGAATCTTCTGTATCATAATTGCATTTTTATTTCTAAATGAATCGCCATTATTTGTGTTTTACTTTATGCTTTACAATGCACAACCCCATGATTCTTAACATTTTTATAAAACTAATTGATTTTGAATGAGATGAACTATAAGAACTAAACGAACATCTACATTATGCATTTATGACTCAAAGCTTTACATGCTATAGTGTGTATTTATTCATAATTTGGTTTCAAAATCTCATGCGTTCAATGCATGTGTACCTTACTAGTTTTGAGTAGAGTAGCAAATTTCATGAGGCTCTGAGTATATCAAAATGCAAGGCCCATGCATCATTGCCTTTCGGTCGAACCTAAGTCCACAATTTTTTGTACGTACTATATCTCCACTGGTCCCCGAACCCAAAATGCTGCCTCGTTCCCGTAAAACCAAGCGGCCCACACATATTTAAGGCGTTGACTCGAACCCATTTACTATGACATGGCCCCGCACACCGTATTACTCCTACAAATCCTACAGCCGCACTCATCATCGGTTTTCTTCAAGAGGACGAGGGAGAAGGCGATTTGTAGTGGAGGCGCTTTAAAAAAAAGGATATGTAGTGGAGACCCCTACCCTAGGGTGCCCTGGGTAGTTGCCGCGCGCATCATTGTTTTCTCTTTTCTTTATGCTCTTGCGCCCTAGAGTGAAATGATGGTTGCTTCGTCCATCCAGCTTAATGCGGGAAAGGTGGGGCTTTGTGATTTGACCCCTCATTGCTCATTTTCTACTACTGCGGCGCTACGACCGGGGTGCCTCCAATTCCAACCGCTGCTCCGGACTGTAATGTGGTGCATTGCATGTGGAACAAGATGGTGGATGAGCCACATGTTGACCGAAGGGGTCCTGTTAAGTGTGTTGCCATTTCGTGTGCGGACTGACCCTACTTGAGTTGCTACGCCAACACGACAGGAGCAGCCTACCACTTGGTTTTGCTCCTTGGTGAATCCCGACTATATTGATCTAAAAAGATACATGCTGAACTACACTCTTCATCTCGGTTTTTTATTTTTAGGCGTCTCGGTTTATAGGGCATGCACGTAGTTCTAGGTCATCCATTTGACTAACTAAATATGAGTTACTATGTCACAAAAAGAATATCATTGGATTCTTAAGCGGATGTAGTTGTATTTAAAAGTCGAGGGCGGGGCTTTTCCTGCGCGGTAGGCGGGGCAGTTCCGCCTAGTCGGTTCGACAGAGATGCGAGAAGATGAGGGAGTAGGCTGCTGCAAACGTAGGGCTATGTGATTTGTTAGCAAGTTACTGCTGGACAGGTGGGGCCCCGTGATTTGACTTGACATTATCATTTTAACTGCGGCGCTACGACCGGCGTGAGTCTCCTGATTCCTGACCACCTCCATACAGGTGCCTCTCCCAATGCTCCACCATGTAGTAGAGGCTGGCTCTTGCATGAGAGCCCACTTCTCCACTTTTTCCTTGCCTCTCTTTCCTCCACATATGCAAAAATGCCATGTAAAGTGCACTATTGCACTTACTTGCTCCTACAGGTGCTAAGCTTGCCACATAGGCATAAAGTATGATGTGGCAAGTTAATTAAGAACAGAGAGACTAGTTTGGTGACCCAAGGAAGAAACGGGGCTAAGCTCGTGTACCTAGGTGAAAAGACAATTTTGAGTCTATAGCTAATTAAATGAAGCAAACTTAGCAATAAAAAAGTAATAAGCACACCATTTCTTTGGAAGAGGTCACTCCTTGGCAAATGCAATAAATACTACTCCCTCTATCCCATAATATAAGAACGTTTTTGGCACTACACTAGTGTCAAAAACATTCTTATATTATGGGACGGAGGGAGTACGAAGAAAGAGATAGAGAGAAGTAAAAAAAATACACTTATAGCCAACCTTATAGCTAACCTTGTTGTAGTATGAGTGACTAAGTGATGACTATGTATGACATGCCAATATCAGATAGCCTAATGCACCGTGTTAAATCTCCAAGGGCGCGACCGCGCGAGCGACGCGACGGTCGTGGTAGGCGCGACCATGATACGGGTGAGGGAGTCCTGGATTAGGGGGTCCTCGGACAGCCGGACTATATACTTTGGCTGGACTGTTGGACTATGAAGATACAAGATTGAAGACTTCGTCCCGTGTCCGGGTGGGACTCTTCTTTGCGTGGAAGGCAAGCTTGGCAATCCGGATATGTAGATCTCCTTCTCTGTAACCGACTCTGTGTAACCCTAGCCCTCTCCGGTGTCTATATAAATCGGAGGGTTTAGTCCGTAGGACAACAATAATCATAACCATAGGCTAGCTTCTATGGTTCAGCCTCTACGATCTCGTGGTAGATCAACTCTTGTAATACTCATATCATCAAGATCAATCAAGTAGGAAGCAGGGTTACTTCCATCGAGAAGGCCCGAACCTGGGTAAACATTGTGTCCCCCGCCTCTTGTTACCATTAGCCTTAGACGCATAGTTCGGGACCCCCTACCCGAGATCCGCCGGTTTTGACACCGACATTGGTGCTTTCATTGAGAGTTCCACTGTGCCATCACGATAAGGCTTGATGTCTCCTTCAATCATCTACAACGATGTGATCCAGGGTGAGGTTTTCCTCCCCAGACAGATCTTCGTATTTGGCGGCTTCGTACTGCGAGCCAACTCGCTTGGCCATCTGGAGCAGATCGATAGCTACGCCCCTGGCCATTGGGTCAGGATTGCAAGCTTGAACTATACTACCGACATCTGCGGAGACTTGATCTTCGACGGATTCGAGCCCACGTCAGGTGCACCGAACAGTCACGACGAGCATGACTTAGATCTGCCATTGGACGGTGTTTGGAAGATCACACCTGCGGCTGCCCCGGCCCTTAGTCCAGAGCAGATCGTGCCATCCGAGGACGGGTGGATGGACCCCGCCATGGAGGCCCCGCACTTAGCGACGTTAGAGCCGAACACAGACTTCGCCTCCAATGAGGTATGTGTCATCGGGCCCTCGGACTTGTCTCCGGCCATAGGCTCCGAACCATGTACATCCGTGCCTATCAAATCTGATTGGGCACCGATCATGGAGTTTACCTCCACGGATATCTTTCAGCACTCGCCCTTGGGCGACGTGCTAAATTCATTGAGGTCTCTCTCCTTGTCAGGAGACTCTTGTCTGAAATATGTCCGGCTTGAGTGGGAAGCGGACTACGAAGAATTTCGTTACCCACCCACCACCTACTTAATAGCCACTGTCGACGACTTAACCGACATGCTTGATTTTGACTCCGAAGACATCGACAGTATGAATGACGATGCCGGAGAGGAACAGGAACCACCGCCCTCAGGGCGCTGGACAGCCACCTCATCATATGATATATATATATATATATATATATATATATATATATAT
>NC_057811.1:388055615-388072872 GCF_018294505.1 Triticum aestivum | reverse complement strand
GATGAAGCTAACCCGACAGTGCAGAGATAGGCAAATCCGAGCACTACTGGCCGTTGGATATCATCAACATTCCACCAGATCTGCCACATGTACAATTTAGAAGACTCCATGGTTGAACTTAAGCATAATGCACAAACCTCAAAACACAAGCACTTCTCCTTTGTTCTAGAATCTTCTGTATCATAATTGATTATTTTTTTCTAAATGAATTGCCATTATTTGTTTTTTACTTTATGATTTACAATGCACAACCCCATGAATCTTAACATTTTTATAAAACTAATTGATTTTGAATGAGATGAACTATAAGAACTAAACGAACATCTACATCATGCATATATGACTCAAAGCTTTACATGCTATAGTGTGTATTTATTCATAATTTGGTTTCGAAATCTCATGCGTTCAATACATGTGTACCTTACTAGTTTTGAGTAGAGTAGCAAATTTCACGCGGCCCAGGTATATCAAAATGCAGGGCCCATGCATCATTTCCTTTCGGTCGAACCTACGTCCACAATTTTTTGTACGTACTATATCTCCACTGGTCCCCGAACCCAAAATGCTGCCTCGTTCCCGTAAAACCAAGCGGCCCACACATATTTCAGGCGTCGACTCGAACCCGTTTACTACGACGTGGCCCCGCACGCCGTAGTACTCCTACAAACCCTACCGCCGCACTCATCATCAGTTTTCTTCAAGAGGACGAGGGAGAAGCCGATTTGTAGTGGAGGCGCTTTAAAAAAAAGGATATGTAGTGGAGACCCCTACCCTAGGGTGCCCTAGGTAGCTGCCGCACGCATCATTGTTTTCTCTTTTCTTTATGCTCTTGTGCCCTAGAGTGAAATGATGGTTGCTTCGTCCCTCCAGCTTAATGCGGGAAAGGTGGGGCTTTGTGATTTGACCCCTCATCGCTCATTTTCTACTACTGCGGCGCTACGACCGGGGTGCCTCCAATTCCAACCGCTGCTCCGAACTGTAATTTGGTGCATCACACGTGGAACAAGACGGTGGATGAGCCACATGTCGGCCAAAGGGGTCCTGTTAAGTGTGTCACCATTTCGTGTGCGGACTGACCCTGCTTGAGTTGCTACGCCAACACGACAGGAGCAGCCTACCACTTGGTTTTGCTCCTTGGTGAATCCCGACTATATTGATCTAAAAAGATACGTGCTGAACTACCCTCTCCGTCTCGTTTTTTTTTATTTTTAGGCGTCTCGGTTTATAGGGCCTGCATGTTGTTCTAGGTCATCCATTTGACTAACTAAATATGAGTTACTATGTCACAAAAAGTATATCATTGGATTCTTAAGAGGATGTAGTTGTATTTAAAAGTCGAGGGCGGGGCTTTTCCTGCGCGGTAGGCGGGGCAGTTCCGCCTAGTCGGTTCAGCAGAGACGCGAGAAGACGAGGGAGTAGGCTGCTGCAAACGTAGGGCTGTGTGATTGGACAGCGAGTTACTGCTGGACAGGTGGAGCCCCGTGATTTGACTTGCCATTATCATTTTAACTGCGGCGCTACGACCGGCGTGAGTCTCCCGATTCCTGACCGCCTCCATACAGGTGCCTCTCCCAATGCTCCACCATGTAGTAGAGGCTGGCTCTTGCATGAGAGCCCACTTCTCCACTTTTTCCTTGCCCCTCTTTCCTCCACATATGCAAAAATGCCATGTAAAGCACACTATTGTACTTACTTTTACTTGCTCCTACAGGTGCTTAAGCTTGCCACATAGGCATAAAGTCTTATGTGGCAAGTTAATCAAGAATAGAGAGACTAGTTTGGTGACCCAAGGAAGAAACGGTGCTAAGCGCGTGTACCTAGGTGAAAAGACAATTTTGAGTCTATAGCTAATTAAATGAAGCAAACTTAGCAACACCATTTCATTGAAAGAGGTCACTCCTTGGCAAATGCAATAAATACTAGTACTCCCTGTGTCCCATAATATAAGAACGTTTTTGGCACTACACTAGTGTCAAAAACGTTCTTATATTATGGGACGGAGGGAGTACGAAGAAAGAGATAGAGAGGAGTAAAAAAAATACACTTATAGCCAACCTTGTTGTAGTATGAGTGACTAAGTGATGACTATGTATGACATGCCAACATCAGATAGCCTAACGCACCGTGTTAAATCTCCAAGGGCGGGACCGCGCGAGCGACGCGACGGTCGTGGTAGGCGCGACGGTCGTGGTAGGCGCGACCATGATACGGGCTGCTGGCAGCCCTTGGATCTGAGATCAAACGGTTGCATGCTAAGTTGCTGAAAATTTGCAGAATAACCCTCTAGGATAGGAATTCACCCATAGGTCTAGAATCACGCCATGCAACCGTTCGATATCATATCCAAGGGCTCTCGGAAGCCCGTATCATGGGAGAATGGAAAGCCAGTACCCTGCCGTTCGCATGCTGGCAGTTCGCTCCTACTCGTCCCCTCACGTCCTTCAATACTACGGCGGTTCGCTCCTAGTCGTCCCGTCCATTCACATTACGGCAGTTCCACTAATCCTAACCCTCCTCCCAAATCCAGGGCGTCCCAAATCTCCACGATCGGCGATGAGTACAAGGTTAGAACCATCACCGACGATGAGTTCGACGTCATCTACACCCGTTCTTCCGCGACGGTGAAAGGATGCCTTTCTCGCTTCAGACGCATGTTCGAAAACTCAGATGATGAGTGGGTCGCTGGGCTAGATGTTGAGTACACAACAGTCCTGGGACGAGAGAAGGATCTAAAGGACGAAGAAAGGAAGAAGCCCGCCGTGATCCAGGTTTGCGTACATAACATTTGCTTGGTCTACCACATATGCCATGCCAACGTTGAGTGCCAGGATTTTAAGAACTTCCTCAAGGAAAAACAGTGAAATTCGTTACTATAGACTTTAAGAACGACAAAGAAGTCCTGGGTCGGATAGGCCTCGTTGTAGGCAACCCCTTCGACCTCCAGAAGAATCAGCTGGTGCCCTCTCGTCAGCCTTCAATGCTGACCCTGGCAGGAGCCATGGTTCATCCTTCGTACCGTAAACTGGAGAAACCTCATTACACGTTTCATCGTCATGCATGGCAGCGGAATGTACTAGATATAGACCACATCCACTACGCTGCAATGGATGGCTACCTTTGTTTCAATATCTACAAGGGTTGGATGAAGAGCAACAGCCAAGTGTGCGGTTCAAGCCAAGAAGTATCGGCCAAGAGGAAGAGGGACAAGGACGAAGTCGAGGACGTGGACGAGGACTCCGAGTAAGGTGGCAGTGTCGTTGCTCATGGTGGTTCTAAACTTCTAATGCAGTGTCTACCGGATTAGTTGCATAGTTTAATTTCAGGTGTGCTTAGTTTAATTTGAGGGGTGTGTTTTGCTGAGCCCCCAGCAGAACTATGTTATGTTTCTTCTCGTTACTTTAACTCTTCAGTATGTACATACTACTAGTATTTCTTTAATAGAATTTAGCACCCCAATTAAGCACGTACTAGCTTTTCTAATAGTACTATATGCATAATTTGGCGACGAGCGCTCTCTATATGTACCACCTTTTTTTAATTTCAATTTTTGCTCCATGGCGCAATCCATCGATAGTACTATTGTACAAAAGTATACATTTTTTAAAAGGCTAGAGTACTGTTCATCACATATATAGCCAGTTAAATTCTCAACCTAGAACGACATGCATGCCATGTAGTAAACCGATACGGAGGAAGTATAGTAAAAATGAGGTGATTTTACCAAGCGATCGACGGGGGAGCATGGCCTGTCATGCGGTCCCACGTGTCATGATGTACCAACGCGATGCGCGTGTCCCTCTTGAGGCAGAAGCAATACTACGTGGTTTGAGATGATGGCGAACCGAAGTGTGAAATAATGGTTGCTTTGTCCGTCTGGGAAGGTGCGGCATTGTGATTTGACGTCTCATTGCTCATTACTACTACTGGGCCGGTACGAGTGGGGTGAGTCCCTCCTGCTGTTCTGCACTGTTATTTGGTGCTTGACACGTCGACCCGGTTGCTATATGTCCCACATGTCGGCGACAGGAAGTACAGAATTCATGAAAGGGAGCGTCGACGGAGGAGTATACTACAGAATTCATGAAAGGGAGCGACTTAGTTTTGGAAAAATCTGTTTTTACGGAGTACGTACCCACTAGGGTTTATAGGGCTCATCTAAAAAACATTCGTTTTTCCGTTTGATAAGTCTCAGTTCTACTATACTAGTAGTAGTACCATTACATGTTGGATTTCGAGGTGCGTTAGATCACCCGACGCAAGCAGTGTCAAGAGGAAACTAACCAATGCATGTACAAGTTCATGGAAATTTAGTGGTCATTCATGCATTCGTTCTAATTAATGCCTCGGTAAACATAACTTCTTGAGAAAAACGAGCATACTAATTACTTGTGCAAACTACGAAATTAATTCGACCACTCACCGTCTACCTTGGTTGGAGAGATTTTGAAATTGAGCCATAAACTGGAAAGGAGGGAGTAGTAACTTTTGTCTCGATTACTATTTGTGGCCTTGTATAGATGCAAAATGTAATTTTTTATAGTGGCCTTGTATAAGTAAATGGAGGGAGTACTAACCAAAGTACGTAGTAGGGACGAGGAGTAAACGGAGGGAGTAGTAAAATTTTCTCCTCGTGCCGCGAGCCACCGCGCGCGTGGGCGAGGGAGCGGGCGTAAAGGCGTAGAGTAGTAGTAGTAGTACTACTACTACTCGTAAGCAAGCTTCACCTCATCCTGCGAGCCACCGCGCCCGTGGGCGGGGGAGACGGCGTACTAAGCAAGCTTCTCCTCGTTCTGCGAGTTGACGGAACACATCAAAAGTACTCCAGTGTATAGAGCCTTGCCTCTAAGGTAGGCCCCACATGGTTTGCCTCTTTTTTTAATTTAACATAACGCGTCAAGTCGCAATTTGTTTGTTCACCCGTGGTAGACGATCCTCCCTCCACCAAGTGGACAACCAGTACACGTGCCAAATTACCACGTGGGTTGGCTTTTTCGTACACAAATGAGCTCCACCGTCTACCCGCGCGGGTGTGGTTGGGAAAGAGATGGGAGTACCTGCGCCGTGCGTGCACCTCTTCTCTTCGTGCACGACCCCCACCTACGTGGGTGTGTGTGAGAGAGATACAAACCTAAACATAATGCGCCGTCCATCCCCATGCCTCCGCCCAGTCTGACCACCAGTCACCACCACGCCCTACTCCTCCTCACCTTATCTCTCATCTTTCTCCCTCCATTTTTATATACAAGGGGCCACTATCAACATTACAATTTGCAGATATATAAGGCCACTAACACTAATCGATGCAATATTAATGGTGTTTGCCTCATGGTACTAGCAAAGCAGGACATTAATTATCCCTTGCATGCATGCGGGAGTTTGTAAAAAAATGCATCTTGATGTTCCGTGCAATGCACGGGCATCTTGCTAGTCCATGAAAACAACACATGGCAAAATTCCACGGCGAACGAGGGATTTGAATCTGTTGGGAGGGGCTGTTTGGATCTTGCCCGGGGTAGCCAAAATATTGGCGACCCTTTTGTCCACCGGTGCCTTTGCCACCGATGAACGAGGAATGGCTCGGGTGCTCATGCTGTCATGCATCCTCCAGCGCGCACGTTGGAGACGAGCTCGCACGAGCTGTGTTTTTTTGTCCTACAACGCCGCCCGAGCCGCCCGCAGACCGACCGGCGACCCACAAATTACGCCATCCAACCGTAGCCGCACACATTATGACAACAACTCAACCAACCGGACGAAATTCACGCAAACACGTAGACAAACTGATATTTCATATAAACAACGACGGAAATCATATAAAATACCGGATTTTCATACAAACATGACTGATTTCATTACATTCAAATGAACTACGCGGTGCTAGTTCTGGACAGCACAGGTATATAATACTTGGCCTAAATGGTCGCCCGCCGATCGATTTGTGTTCCTCATGTCGGGCAGCACGATCACCGGACTGCCGGGAGCCCCGGAGGTATATGCTTCAGCGCAAAGGACGGCTCGCTTCCCCACTGCCCAACTGATATCATTGGCTGGTGCCGAAGATGATGGTGGCCGGCACCGGTTCGAGTTCTTCACCGGCCACTACTCTGCCATGGCCGGCACCGGCTCGATTTCATCCTAACATTCCCCTCTTCCGTGGAGCCCATGCAGGGTCGACGAAGGTCCTTGCAACAAAAGGATCCGGCAAGACACCTGCTGTGTACGCCGGCGTCGCCTCCGCGGTGGCCTTCCTGGGACCCAAGCGGCGGCGGCCTCCCTTGTTCTACTTCTCCTCGATGATGGCGGCGGACGCGGAGGCGCTGGCCACCGACTCGTCGCTCTCCGCGCACCCGGCTTCTGTCGGTGCTTGCATGGCGCGGCCGCCGGCATGGGAGTCTCGGCCACAGAAACGGGAGACGCGGTATGAGGCGGCGGCGTGGACGGCAGCAACGACGCCCGTGCGCCGCTCCTCGTCGAGCTGGCCTGGAGCGGCGAGTTGCTGAACCGCGCGCCGGCTTGGGGCGGCAACTGGCTTCGTCGGGCGAGGGGAGGGAGGTGGATCAGCGAGCTGCATAGCTCGTATCCGGCGGGCTACCCAGCCGGCTTGGATGCGGGATAACTACTCTTGGCCGGCGTTTGGCCTTGTTTAAATAAGAGTGGACAAAATGGTGGAGGAGATAGGGGTGCGGCAGAGGTGTGCGATTCTTGGCCGGCGTTTGGCCTTGTTTAAATAGGAGATTAAATAGACGGCGGACGGGAGGAGCTCGGCCGGCGTTGCGTTTAACGTCGGCCCGGTCATGAACGGACGTGTGTCCAGAGTGGGTTTCTCGGCTTCCACACGGGCGGGCTTCATGGAGGCGTTTGAATGCGGCACAGAGGCATGTTCAGCCGGGCGTGCCGAGAGTGGCGCCCTCGACTCTGACCTAGGACACCGCGCCGTTCTTCCACTGACGTGTGGGCTCTTTGGGTGCATGGCCTGCATGTCAGTGACCCAACGCAGGCAGCGCACATCAGAGGAACCTTTGGTGGGCCAGGTGAAGGAAATATG
This sequence comes from Triticum aestivum, assembly GCF_018294505.1. NCBI lineage: Eukaryota > Viridiplantae > Streptophyta > Magnoliopsida > Poales > Poaceae > Triticum > Triticum aestivum. The sequence goes on along the minus strand of NC_057811.1, from coordinate 388,065,827 downwards.
CCCTAGAGGCAATAATAAAGTATTATATATTTCCTTATATCATGATAAATGTTTATTATTCATGCTAGAATTGTATTAACCGGAAACATAATACATGTGTGAATACATAGACAAACAGAGTGTCACTAGTATGCCTCTACTTGACTAGCTCGTTAATCAAAGATGGTTATGTTTCCTAGCCATAGACATGAGTTGTCATTTGATTAACGAGATCACCTCATTAGGAGAATGACGTGATTGACTTGACCCATTCCGTTAGCTTAGCACTCGATCGTTTACTATGTTGCTATTGCTTTCTTCATGACTTATACATGTTCCTATGACTATGAGATTATGCAACTCCCGTTTACCGGAGGAACACTTTGTGTGCTACCAAACATCACAACGTAAATGGGTGATTATAAAGGTGCTCTACAGGTGTCTCCAAAGGTACTTGTTTGGTAGGCGTATTTCGAGATTAGGATTTGTCACTCCAATTGTCGGAGAGGTATCTCTGGGCCACTCGGTAATGCACATCACTATAAAGCCTTGCAAGCATTGTGACTAATGAGTTAGTTGCGGGATGATGTATTACGGAACGAGTAAAGAGACTAGCCGGTAATGAGATTGAACTAGGTATCGAGATACCGACGGTCAAATCTCGGGCAAGTAACATACCGATGACAAAGGGAACAACGTATGTTGTTATGCGGTCTGACCGATAAAGATCTTCGTAGAATATGTGGGAACCAATATGAGCATCCAGGTTCCGATATTGGTTATTGACCGGAGAGGTGTCTCGGTCATGTCTACATAGTTCTCGAACCCGTAGGGTCCGCACGCTTAACGTTACGATGACAATTTTATTATGAGTTTATGTATGTTGATGTACCGAAGGAGTTCGGAGTCCCGGATGAGATCGGGGACATGACGAGGAGTCTCGAAATGGTTGAGACGTAAAGATCGATATATTGGACGACTATATTCGGACTTCGGAAAGGTTCCGAGTGATTCGGGTATTTTTCGGAGTACCGGAGAGTTACGGGAAATCGTATTGGGCCTTAATGGGCCATACGGGAAAGGAGAGAAAGACCCCAAAGGGTGGCCGCACCCCTCCCCATGGGCTAGTCCGAATTGGACTAGGGAGGGGGGGCGCCCCCTTCCTTCTTTCTCCTTCCCCCTTCCCTTCTCCTACTCCCACAAGGAAAGGAGGAGTCCTACTCCCGGTGGGAGTAGGACTCCCCCCTTGGGCGCGCCACCTCCCCTTGGCCGGCCCTCTCCCCCTTGCTCCTTTATATACGGGGGCAGGGGGCACCCCAGAGACACAACAATTGATCCTTGAGATCTCTTAGCCGTGTGCGGTGCCCCTCCACCATATTACACCTCGATAATACCGTTGCGGAGCTTAGGCGAAGCCCTGCGTCGGTGGAACATCATCATCGTCACCACGCCGTCGTGCTGACGAAACTCTCCCTCAACACTCGGCTGATCGGAGTTCGAGGGACGTCATCGAGCTGAACATGTGTAGAACTCGGAGGTGCCGTACGTTCGGTACTTGATCGGTCGGATCGTGAAGACGTACGACTACATCAACCGCGTTGTGATAACGCTTCCGCTGTCGGTCTACGAGGGTACGTGGACAAGACTCTCCCCTCTCATTGCTATGCATCACCATGATCTTGCGTGTGCGTAGGAAATTTTTTGAAATTACTACGTTCCCCAACAGTGGCATCCGAGCCTGGTTTTATGCGTTGATGCTATGCACGAGTAGAACACAAGTGAGTTGTGGGCGATATAAGTCATACTGCTTACCAGCATGTCATACTTTGGTTCAGCGGTATTGTGAGATTAAGCGGCCCGGACCGACATTACGCGTACGCTTACGCGAGACTGGTTTCACCGTTGCGAGCACTCGTTGCTTAAAGGTGACCGGCGGGTGTCTGTCTCTCTCACTTTAGTTGAACCGAGTGTGGCTACGCCCGGTCCTTGGGAAGGTTAAAACAGCACCAACTTGACAAACTATTGTTTTGGTTTTGATGTGTAGGTAAGAACGGTTCTTGCTAAGCCCGTAGCAGCCACGTAAAACTTGCAACAACAAAGTAGAGGACGTCTAACTTGTTTTTGCAGGGCATGTTGTGATGTGATATGGTCAAGACATGATGTGATATAATTTGTTGTATGAGATGATCATGTTTTGTAACCGAGTTATCGGCAACTGGCAGGAGCCATATGGTTGTCGCTTTATTGTATGAAATGCAATCGCCATGTAATAGTTTTACTTTATCACTAAGCGGTAGCGATAGTAGTAAAAGCAAAAGTTGGCAAGACGACAACGATACTACGATGGAGATCAAGGTGTCGCGCCGATGACGATGGTGATCATGACGGTGCTTCGGAGATGGAGATCACAAGCACGGTGCTTCGGAGATGGAGATCACAAGCACAAGATGATGATGGCCAGATCATATCACTTATATTGATTGCATGTGATGTTAATCCTTTATGCATCTTATCTTGCTTTCTTTGACGGTAGCATTATAAGATGATCCTTCACTAAATTATCAAAGTATAAGTGTTCTCCCTGAGTATGCACCGTTGCGAAAGTTCTTCGTGCTGAGACACCACGTGATGATCGGGTGTGATAGGCTCTACGTTCAAATACAATGGGTGCAAAACAGTTGCACACGCGGAATACTCAGGTTAAACTTGACGAGCCTAGCATATAACAGATATGGCCTCGGAACACAGAGACCGAAAGGTCGAGCGTGAATCATATAGTAGATATGATCAACATAGTGATGTTCACCATTGAAACTACTCCATCTCACGTGATGATCGGACATGGTTTAGTTGATATGGATCACGTGATCACTTAGAGGATTAGAGGGATGTCTATCTAAGTGGGAGTTCTTAAGTAATATGATTAACTGAACTTAAATTTATCATGAACTTAGTCCTGATAGTATTTTGCAAATTATGTTGTAGATCAATAGCTCGCGTTGTTGCTTCTCTGTGTTTATTTTTGATATGTTCCTAGAGAAAAATTGTGTTGAAAGATGTTAGTAGCAAAGATGCGGATTGGATCCGTGATCTGAGGATTATCCTCATTGCTGCACAGAAAAAGTATGTCCTTGATGCACCGCTAGGTGACAGACCTATTGCAGGAGCAGATGCAGATGTTATGAACGTTTGGCTAGCTCAATATGATGACTACTTGATAGTTTAGTGCACCATGCTTAACGGCTTAGAATCGGGACTTCAAAGACGTTTTGAACGTCATGGACCATATGAGATGTTCAAGGAGTTGAAGTTAATATTTGAAGCAAATACCCGAGTTGAGAGATATGAAGTCTCCAACAACTTCTATAGCTAAAAGATGGAGGAGAATCGCTCAACTAGTGAGCATGTGCTCAGATTGTCTGGGTACTACAATTGCTTGAATCAAGTGGGAGTTTATCTTCCAGATAAAATAGTGATTGACAGAATTCTCTAGTCACCATCACCAAGTTAGTAGAACTTCGTGATGAACTATAGTATGCAAGGGATGAAGAAAGTAATTCCCGAGCTCTTCGTGATGCTGAAATCGACGAAGGTAGAAATCAAGAAAAACATCAAGTGTTGATGGTTGACAAGACCACTAGTTTCAAGAAAAGGGCAAAGGGAAGAAGGGGAACTTCAAGAAGAACGGCAAGCAAGTTGCTGCTCAAGTGAAGAAGCCTGAGTCTGGTCCTAAGCCTGAGACTAAGTGCTTCTACTGCAAAGGGACTGGTCACTGGAAGCGGAACTACCCCAACTATTTGGTGGGTAAGAAGGATGGCAAAGTGAACAAAGGTATATTTGATATACAGATTATTGATGTGTACTTTACTAGTGTTTATAGCAACCCCTCGGTAATTGATACTGGTTCAGTTGCTAAGAGTAGTAACTCGAAACGGGAGTTGCAGAATAAACAGAGACTAGTAAAAGTGAACAAAGGTATATTTGATATACAGATCATTGATGTGTACTTTACTAGTGTTTATAGCAACCCCTCGGTAATTGATACTGGTTCAGTTGCTAAAGAGTAGTAACTCGAAACGGGAGTTGCAGTATAAACAGAGACTAGTAAAAGGCGAGGTGACGATGTGTGTTGGAAGTAGTTCCAAGATTGATATGATCATCATCGCACACTTCCCATACTTTCGGGATTAGTGTTGAAACTAAATAAGTGTTATTTGGTGTTTGCGTTGAGCATGAATATGATTTGATCATGTTAATTGCAATACGGTTATTCATTTAAGTTAGAGAACAATTGTTGTTCTGTTTACATGAATAAAAACCTTCTATGGTCATACACACCAACGAAAATGGTTTGTTGGATCTGAATCGTAGTGATACACATATTCATAATAATGAAGCCAAAAGATGCAAAGTTAATAATGATAGTGCAACTTATTTGTGGCACTGCCATTTAGGTCATATTGGTGTAAAGCGCATGAAGAAACTCCATACTGATGGGATTTTGGAATCACTTGATTATGAATCACTTGATGCTTGCGAACCGTGCCTCATGGGCAAGATGACTAAAACACCGTTCTCCGGAACTATAGAGAGAGCAACAGATTTGTTGGAAATCATACATACAGATGTATGTGGTCCGATGAATATTGAGGCTTGTAGCAGGTATCATTATTTTCTGACCTTCACAGATGATTTGAGCAGATATGGGTATATCTACTTAATGAAACAGAAGTCTGAAACATTTGAAAAGTTCATATAATTTCAGAGTGAAGCGAAAATCATCGTAACAAGAAAATAAAGTTTCTATGATTTGATCATGGAGAAGAGTATTTTAGTTACGAGTTTGGCCTTCAGTTAAAACAATGTGAAATAGTTTCACTACTCACGCCACCTGGAACACCACAGTGTAATGGTGTGTCCGAACATCGTAACCGTACTTTATTAGATATGGTGCGATATATGATGTCTCTTACCGATCTACCACTATCGTTTTTGGGCTTATGCATTAGAGACAGCTGCATTCACATTAAATAGGGTACCATCTAAATCCGTTGAGACGACATCTTGTGAACTATGGTTTGGCAAGAAACCAAAGTTGTCGTTTCTTAAAGTTTGGGGTTGCGATGCTTATGTGAAAAGGTTTCATCCTGATAAGCTCAAACCCAAATCGGAGAAATGTGTCTTCATAGGATTCCCAAAGGAGACATTTGGGTACACCTTCTATCACAGATCCGAAGGCAAGACATTCGTTGCTAAGAATGGATCCTTTCTAGAGAAGGAGTTTCTCTCGAAAGAAGTGAGTGGGAGGAAAGTAGAACTTGATGAGGTAACTGTACCTGCTTCATTATTGGAAAGTAGATCATCACAGAAACCAGTTTCTGAGACACCTACACCAATTAGTGAGGAAGTTAATGATAATGATCATGAAACTTCAGATCAAGTTATTACTGAACCTCGTAGGTCAACCAGATTAAGATCCGCACTAGAGTGGTACGGTAATCCTGTTCTGGAGGTTATGTTACTAGACCATGACGAACCTACGAACTATGAAGAAGCGATGGTGAGCCCAGATTCCGCAAAATGGCTTGAAGCCATGAAATCTGAGATGAGATCCGTGTATGAGAACAAAGTGTGGAATTTGGTTGACTTGCCCGATGATCGGCAAGCAATTGAGAATAAATGGATCGGCAAGAGGAAGACGGACGCTGATAGTAGTGTTACTATCTACAAAGCTAGAATTGTCGCAAAAAGGTTTTTCGACAAGTTCAAGGTGTTGACTACGATGAGAGTTTCTCACTCGTATCTATGCTTAAATCTGTCTGAATCATGTTAGCAATTGCCGCATTTTATGAAATCTGGCAAATGGATAAACAAAACTACATTCCTTAATGGATTTATTAAAGAAGAGTTGTATATGATGCAACCAGAAGGTTTTGCCAATCCTAAAAGTGCTAACAAAATATGCAAGCTCCAGCGATCCATCTATGGACTGGTGCAAGCATCTCGGAGTTGGAATATATGCTTTGATAAGTTGATCAAAGGATATAGTTTTATACAAACTTGCGATGAAGCCTGTATTTACAAGAAAGTGAGTGGGAGCACTACAGTATTTCTGATAAGTATATGTGAATGACATATTGTTGATCGGAAATAATGTAGAATTATTCTGCAAAGCATAAAGGAGTGTTTGAAAGGAGTTTTTCAAAGAAAGACCTTGGTGAAGCTGCTTACATATTGAGCATCAAGATCTATAGAGATAGATGAAGACGCTTGATAAGTTTTTCAATGAGTACATACCTTAACAAGATTTTGAAGTAGTTCAAAATAGAACAGTCAAAGAAAGAGTTCTTGCCTGTGTTACAAGGTGTGAAATTGAGTAAGACTCAAAGCCCGACCATGGCAGAAGATAGAAAGAGAATGAAAGTCATTACCTATGCCTTGGCCATTGGTTCTATAAAGTATGCCATGCTGTGTACCAGATATATTGTATACCCTACACTGATTTTGGCAAGGGAGTACAATAGTGATCTAGGAGTAGATCACTGGACAACGGTCAAAATTATCCTTAGTGGAATAAGGATATGTTTATCGATTATGGAAGTGACAAAAGGTTCGTCGTAAAGAGTTACGTCGATGCAAGTTTTGACACTAATCTAGATGACTCTAAGTCTCGGTCTAGATACATATTGAAAGTGGGAGCAATTAGCTAGAGTAGCTCCGAGCAGAGCATTGTAGACATAGAAATTTGCAAAATACTTACGGATCTGAATGTGACAGACCCGTTGACTAAAATTATCTCACAATCAAAACGTGATCACACCTTAGTACTCTTTGGGTGTTAATCACATAGCAATGTGAACTAGATTACTGACTCTAGTAAACCCTTTGGGTGTTGGTCACATGACAAAGTGAACTATGGGTGTTAATCACATGGTGATGTGAATTATTGATGTTAAATCACATGGCGATGTGATGGGTGTTAATCACATGGTGATGTGAACTATTGATGTTAAATCACATGGCGATGTGAACTAGATTATTGACTCTAGTGCAAGTGGGAGACTGAAGGAAATATGCCCTAGAGGCAATAATAAAGTATTATATATTTCCTTATATCATGATAAATGTTTATTATTCATGCTAGAATTGTATTAACCGGAAACATAATACATGTGTGAATACATAGACAAACAGAGTGTCACTAGTATGCCTCTACTTGACTAGCTCGTTAATCAAAGATGGTTATGTTTCCTAGCCATAGACATGAGTTGTCATTTGATTAACGAGATCACCTCATTAGGAGAATGACGTGATTGACTTGACCCATTCCGTTAGCTTAGCACTCGATCGCTTGGGGCGGCAACTGGCTTCGTCGGGCGAGGGGAGGGAGGTGGATCAGCGAGCTGCATAGCTCGTATCCGGCGGGCTACCCAGCCGGCTTGGATGCGGGATAACTACTCTTGGCCGGCGTTTGGCCTTGTTTAAATAAGAGTGGACAAAATGGTGGAGGAGATAGGGGTGCGGCAGAGGTGTGCGATTCTTGGCCGGCGTTTGGCCTTGTTTAAATAGGAGATTAAATAGACGGCGGACGGGAGGAGCTCGGCCGGCGTTGCGTTTAACGTCGGCCCGGTCATGAACGGACGTGTGTCCAGAGTGGGTTTCTCGGCTTCCACACGGGCGGGCTTCATGGAGGCGTTTGAATGCGGCACAGAGGCATGTTCAGCCGGGCGTGCCGAGAGTGGCGCCCTCGACTCTGACCTAGGACACCGCGCCGTTCTTCCACTGACGTGTGGGCTCTTTGGGTGCATGGCCTGCATGTCAGTGACCCAACGCAGGCAGCGCACATCAGAGGAACCTTTGGTGGGCCAGGTGAAGGAAATATGCCCTAGAGGCAATAATAAAGTATTATATATTTCCTTATATCATGATAAATGTTTATTATTCATGCTAGAATTGTATTAACCGGAAACATAATACATGTGTGAATACATAGACAAACAGAGTGTCACTAGTATGCCTCTACTTGACTAGCTCGTTAATCAAAGATGGTTATGTTTCCTAGCCATAGACATGAGTTGTCATTTGATTAACGAGATCACCTCATTAGGAGAATGACGTGATTGACTTGACCCATTCCGTTAGCTTAGCACTCGATCGTTTACTATGTTGCTATTGCTTTCTTCATGACTTATACATGTTCCTATGACTATGAGATTATGCAACTCCCGTTTACCGGAGGAACACTTTGTGTGCTACCAAACATCACAACGTAAATGGGTGATTATAAAGGTGCTCTACAGGTGTCTCCAAAGGTACTTGTTTGGTAGGCGTATTTCGAGATTAGGATTTGTCACTCCAATTGTCAGAGAGGTATCTCTGGGCCACTCGGTAATGCACATCACTATAAAGCCTTGCAAGCATTGTGACTAATGAGTTAGTTGCGGGATGATGTATTACGGAACGAGTAAAGAGACTAGCCGGTAATGAGATTGAACTAGGTATCGAGATACCGACGGTCAAATCTCGGGCAAGTAACATACCGATGACAAAGGGAACAACGTATGTTGTTATGCGGTCTGACCGATAAAGATCTTCGTAGAATATGTGGGAACCAATATGAGCATCCAGGTTCCGATATTGGTTATTGACCGGAGAGGTGTCTCGGTCATGTCTACATAGTTCTCGAACCCGTAGGGTCCGCACGCTTAACGTTACGATGACAATTTTATTATGAGTTTATGTATGTTGATGTACCGAAGGAGCTCGGAGTCCCGGATGAGATCGGGGACATGACGAGGAGTCTCGAAATGGACGAGATGTAAAGATCGATATATTGGACGACTATATTCGGACTTCGAAAAGGTTCCGAGTGATTCGGGTATTTTTCGGAGTACCAGAGAGTTACGGGAAATCGTATTGGGCCTTAATGGGCCATACGGGAAAGGAGAGAAAGAGCCCAAAGGGTGGCCGCACCCCTCCCCATGGGCTAGTCCGAATTGGACTAGGGAGGGGGGCGCCCCCTTCCTTCTTTCTCCTTCCCCCTTCCCTTCTCCTACTCCCACAAGGAAAGGAGGAGTCCTACTCCCGGTGGGAGTAGGACTCCCCCCTTGGACGCGCCACCTCCCCTTGGCCGGCCCTCTCCCCCTTGCTCCTTTATATACGGGGGCAGGGGGCACCCCAGAGACACAACAATTGATCCTTGAGATCTCTTAGCCATGTGCGGTGCCCCCCTCCACCATATTACACCTCGATAATACCGTTGCGGAGCTTAGGCGAAGCCCTGCGTCGGTGGAACATCATCATCGTCACCACGCCGTCGTGCTGACGAAACTCTCCCTGAACACTCGGCTGGATCGGAGTTCGAGGGACGTCATCGAGCTGAACGTGTGTAGAACTCGGAGGTGTCGTACGTTCGGTACTTGATCGGTCGGATCGTGAAGACGTACGCCTACATCAACCGCGTTGTGATAACGCTTCCGCTGTCGGTCTACGAGGGTACATGGACAACACTCTCCCCTCTCGTTGCTATGCATCACCATGATCTTGCGTGTGCGTAGGAATTTTTTTGAAATTACTACGTTCCCCAACACCAGGGCGGTCAGAAGCGGGCATTTCATAAACCGATGATTGTTCATTGAGTGTGATGTCATCTTTTTCATGTAGATAAGCCTACTATGTTGATAGCCCGTTCGATACATTGTGATTCATAAAGACCGCTGCAAACATCAATGTTCTGCTTATCACAGATAAGATTGATTAATACCCGTAACAATCCATGTCCTTAACAAAGGGTGCATGCACGTATAGGTTGAGCGTGTGTCTTGCGTCATGTGTTGTGTGCATGCAGGCGTGCGAGTGTTGCGTGCGTTCAAGGGTACGTTTCAGTGTTGTATGCATGGGTGCGTACGTGCGTGTGTTCGTGAGTGCATGTGTACGTGTCAGTGTTGCACGCCAGCATGCGTGCATGTGTACGTGTCAGTGTTGCACGCCTACATGCGTGCGTGTCTTGCGTGTGTGCATGTGTACGTGCGGGGTGAGGCTACACGTCAGTCGACTGACTTTTTCATCTCTGGTCATTAGATTTTCCAGCCGTTGGATATGAAATCAAGGGCCTCCAGTTTATCATCAAACTCCACCCCCCTGAGCCGCCAGCCACCACCGGCCGAACCGCCAGCCCCCGCCACCCGCGGCCGGCCCGCCCTCCCCGAAACCACTCCCCACCGCCGGTCCGCC